>NC_057810.1:244360921-244371254 GCF_018294505.1 Triticum aestivum
GCCCCGGGCCCCCAGACTAGGTTTGTGTGCATGGGGAACCGCTACCCCCAAATTCCTTGTAGATGCCATTTAGAGCACTAGAAAGCTATCTGCGTCTCTACTCCATGAAGAACAAAACCGAAGTGTTTTTCCTATAGCGACCTAGTCCTTGGGCCTTTTTGCACTCGATGCTTCTTAATGGGTGTTGGACACATCAGGCTAGGCAGCACACCAGTTCAATAAGAAAATGGCATCTTTTAGTAAGGCATGCCCGGAGAGCATAAGAGAGGAGGTAAAGCTTTGTCTCAATGTGCAAAATGAATCTCTGAATGAGAAGTATTTGGGTTTGCCTTCTGATGTTGGGAGATCAAAGAATGATACTATTAAATATCTGAAAGATAGCATGGAATAAAATTCAAGGCTGGCTTGTGAAACTGTTGTCGATGGGAGGATAGGAAGTCTTGATTAAATCTGTGGTGTAGGCTATCCCGGTTAATTCTATCGGTTGTTTAAACTACCCAGAGGTTTGTGTGAACATATCAACTCTCTAATTAAGAAATCTTGGTGGGAGTAAATAATGGTAAAAGGAAGGTGGCCTGCATGTCTGGAATATTATGACAAGACCAAAACACTTGGGTGGGATGGTTTTCCATGACCTGGAGTTATTTAATTCGGTCCTGCTTGCTAGGCAAGCATGGAGACTTCTGAAGGATTCCAACTCCTTGAGTGCAAGAATTCTTAAACCAATTTATTCCTTAATACTTATATCCTGCATGCGTCTATGGGTTCTCACCTGTCACAGATTTGGAGATCGATAATTGAAGGAAGAGATTTTTTTCTCGAATACGCACGAGTGTGCATACTATATATTAGAGAAGGGATGGGGAAAGAACCCCTCCACATTGGCTAGTACATGTTACAAGTCCATGAAAAAAATAGTACATGTTACAAGTTATACGTACACCAATTGCACCGATGCAAAGAAAAAAACTAAGCTAATTCCTCTCATTCGCCCACCTCACTGATGAGTGGATTTTATTCATACTTTCAGAGTATATTGTAGTGCCAAAATCCCTCATGTCATATCCATCTAGCACATATTCATGTCTCCAATGCATAGTTTTTGGTATTTACTTCTTTTAACAAGCTCGCTGCACACCTTTTTGTTTTTATTTAGTTTTCCTTTGTTTTGTGCTCTTTGTAGTTGTGTTAACATGATCGTGGACTTGGTACATCAAAAAAATTGAGCTAGGGGTCAATGCGGAGAAGTTTTAGGCACTAGACCAAGGCCTTTTGGAGAGTTTAATGATTTTACATTTATCAAAGTACTCAAAATGAAGATCCAAGCCACAAACGCATCATACTTTTCTTTAGGAGTCCAACGAGCCCAGGAACGTCAAAATAGGAGTTCGTATGAAGAAATGCCGAAAATAGTACGAAGCAGCTCCTGAAGTCCAGAAGGAAAGACGACCTTTCATGCGACCGGAGCCGCTCGTTTGAGCACTAGAAAGGCACGAAAATTGGCCAGAACTTTCAAAATTTTGCTTCAATTTCATCCCTATTTTGCCCTACAAGATACTTGACGACCAAGGCTTGTTTGAGATGTGGATTTGGCTCCCCTTGAGCCCTAGGATGAAGGGGAGGAGGCTAGATCAACGGCGGACACCCGATGAGCACTCCTATATGAAGGCCTCCAACCCTAGCCGCTGGCTCATCTAATCTTCATCATCCTCAAGTCTCATCTGCAAGCACCACACCTCCGCTGCAACACCTCCACCATAGAGAGAAGGGCCAATCCAAGGAAGAAGGAAGGGAGGAGGTTCCCCCACACCGGCACTGGCCGGAGGGTCGGTGCCCTCGTCATCACTGCTGCCATACCTCTCCCCATCTCCATCTCCAACTTCATGTTGGCTTGTAGCTCATCCCTAATCTCTATGTACTCCATCACCATGTTTGAGTAATTAACTATTTCTTGGGGGAATAAGATGAACTCTAGTATGTGCTAGTACCGATTGTCTTGCGCGATATGATATCTGTCGGGGGGATGATCCCCCGGTTAGGCGCATCCACACTTCGCGATTTTTCAAAACATAGGGGTGGCAAGTGCCACTCAATCTAGCCAGCCCTCTAGCCGGCCCACCGGCTCGGGCGTTCTGGCTGGGCATGTCGCGATGTCATGGGCCGGCTCGCCGCAGCCGGTAGCCGGTGGGTTGGCGACCGTCCCATGCAGACACACGAAAAGACAACCCGTCTACGACGGAGGAGCACGACAATAGTGCACCCCTCACTACTGACGGGGGGAAGCACGACTATAGTATGCCCCTGCTGACGCAGGCGACCGGCGTCCGCGCGGCTCGACACTGTACCAACCACTCCGTGATGCAAGCAAAGACATGCCACAGTGACATCCGCCGTTGGCGGTCCTGTAGTCGGCGGGCCCAGGCAAAGACTCAAACGATGACACCAGGGCCCCGCTCCTGTGTAGTTTTACCATTGTACCCTGGGGGCCCGGCCTATAATACACCATAGGAGCCCTCCATGCAGAGGGTCTTCGGCTTGTTCCATTCCTTCCAACCCTATTTGTTCACACACACACAGACTCACACACAAGGAGAAGTAGAGAGATAGCACTTCTTCCTCCTCCACCCAACACAGCTCAAGAAGTACCATTGTAGACCTCTTGTGATCCAGATAGTAGATCTTGCAGGACTAGGGATGCTACTTGTTGGAGACGTTGCATGGAAAACAAAAATTTTCTACGCACACGCAAGATCTATCCATGGAGATGCATAGCATTGGGAGGGGAGAGTGTGTTTGCGTACCCTCGTAGACCATAAGCGGAAGGATTTAGTAACGTGGTTGGTGTAGTCGAACTTCTTCACGATCCAACTGATCGAGTATCGAACGTACGGCACCTTCGCGTTGGGCACACGTTCAGCTCGGTCACGTCCTCGCCTTCTTGATCTAGCAAGATGGGCAAAGTAGTGGATGAGTTCCGGCAGCATGACAGCATGGTGACAGTGATGGTGATGTTATCTCCGCAAGGCTTCACCTAAGCACTATGAAAATATGACCGAGGGACGAAACTGTGGAGAGGGGCGCCGCACATGGCTAAGAGATTGTCGTGGTTATGTGTGGCGCCCCCCTCCCTCATATATATAGGTGGGGGGAGAGGGGAGGCAGCCAGGAGGTGCCCCAAGTGGGGCCAAATCCCACTTGGGCTCTTGCCCCTAGCCGCGCCCCTCTTCCATTTTTTTGCTGGTGGGAAAGGAAAGGGGGGACAGGGAAGGAAGGGGGAGGCCGAAACCCCCTCCTTCATTTCTCCCATCGGCCGGCTGCCATAGGGGTGTATGCTAGCTCCTTGCGGGCTAGTGTGCTCCCCTCTACTGGCCCAATAGTCCCACCATCCTCCTGGGGCTTCTCGGAACCCCTTTTGGTGATCCGATGACTACCGGGTACCTCCCGAAACTCTTCCATGTCCAAATATCATCGTCCTATATATATGAATCTTTACCTCTGGAGCTCCTCTTCATGTTCGTGATCTCATCCGGGACTCCGAACAACATTCGGTCACTAAATCATATAGCCCATATATCGTCAACGAACGTTAAGGGTGCGGACCCTACGGGTTCGAGAACTATGTAGACATGACCGAGACACCTCTCCGGTCAATAACCAATAGCGGAACCTGGATGCCCATATTGGTTCCTACATATTCTACGAAGATCTTTATCGGTCGAATCGTAATGACAACATACGCAATTCCCTTTGTTTGTCGGTATGTTACTTGCCCGAGACTCGACCGTTGGTATCTCCATACCTAGTTCAATCTCGTTACCGACAAGTCTCTTTACTCGTTCCGTAATACATCATCTCGTAACTAACTCCTTAGTCATTTGCTTGAAATCTTATTATGATGTGTATTACCGAGAGGGCCTAGAGATACCTCTCCGATACTTGGAGTGACAAATCCCAATCTCGATCCATGCCAACTCAACAAACACCTTCGGAGATACCTGTAGAGCATCTTTATGATCACCTAGGTACGTTTTGACGTGTGATAGCACACAAGGTATTCCTCCGGTATCTGAGAGTTGCATGATCTCATAGTCGAAGGAATATGTATTTGACATTAAGAAAGCAATAGCAATAAACTGAACGATCATATGCTAAGCTAACGAATGGGTCTTGTCCATCACATCATTCTCTAATGATGTGATCCCGTTATCAAGTGACAACACATGTCTATAGTTGGGAAACCTCAACCATCTTTGATCAATGAGCTAGTCTAGTAGAGGCCTACTAGGGACACGGTATTTGTGTATGTATCCACACATGTATTTAAGTTTCCGATCAATACAATTCTAGCATGAATAATAAACCTTTGTCATGAATAAGGAAATATAAAATAACAACTTTATTATTGCCTCTAGGGCGTATTTCCTTCAGTCTCCCGCTTGCACTAGAGTCAATAATCTAGATTACATTGTAATGAATCTAACACCCATGGAGTCTGGGTGCTGATCCTATTTTGCTCGTGGAAGAGGCTAAGTCAATGAGTCTGCTACATTCAGATCCGTATGTATTTTGCAAATCTCCATGTCTCCATCCTTGACCTTTTAACGAATGGAGTTGAAGCGTCTCTTGATGTGTTTGGTTCTCTTGTGAAACCTGGATTCCTTCGCCAAGGAAATTGCTCCAGTGTTGTCACAAAAGATTTTCATTGGACCCGATGCACTTGGTATTACACCCAGATCGGATATGAAATCCTTCATCCAGACTCCTTCATGCGCTGCTTCCAAAGCAGCTATGTACTCTGCTTCACACGTAGATCCCGCCACGACGCTGTGCTATGAACTGCACCAACTGACAGCTCCACCATTCAATATAAATACATATCTGGTTTGTGACTTAGAGTCACACGGATCAGTGTCAAAGCTAGCATCGACGTAACCATTTACGACGAGCTCTTCGTCACCTCCATAAACAAGAAACATATCCTTAGTCCTTTTCAGGTACTTTAGGATGTTCTTGACCGTTGTCCAGTGATCCACTCCTGGATTACTTTGGTGCCTCCCTGCCAAACTTACGGCAAGGCACACATCAGGTCTGGTACACAGCATAGCATACATGATAGAACATATGGCTGAGGCATAGGGAATACCTTTCATTTTCTCTCTATCTTCTGAAGTGGTCGGGCTTTGAATCTGACTCGATTTCACATGTTGTAACACATGCAAGAACCCTTTCTTTAACTGATCCATTTTGAACTTCTTCAAAACTTTGTTAAGGTATGTGCGTTGTGAAAGTCCTATTAAGCGTCTCGATCTATCCCTATAGATCTTGATGTCCAATATATAAGCAGCTTCACCGAGGTCTTTTGTTGAAAAATTCTTATTCAAGTATCCTTTTATGCTATCCAAAAATTCTATATCATTTCCAGTCAACAATATGTCATCCACATATAATATTAGAAATGCTACAGAGCTCCCACTCACTTTCTTGTAAATACAGGCTTCACCTTAAGTCTGTATAAAACCATATGCTTTGATCACCTTATCAAAGCATATATTCCAACTCCGAGATGCTTGCACGAGTCCATTGATGGATCGCTGGACTTTTTCAGCACCTTTAGGATCGACAAAACCTTTTGGTTTCATCATATACAACTCTTCTGTAAGAAATCCATTAAGGAATGCAGTTTTGACGTCCATTTTTCAGATTTCAAAATTATAAAATGCGGCAATTGCTAACATGATTCGGACAGACTTAAGCATCGCTACGGGTGAGAAAGTCTCATCGTAGTCAACTCCTTGAACTTGTAGAAAACCTTTCACGACAAGTCAAGCTTTGTAGACAGTAACATTACCATCAGCGTCAGTCTTCTTCTTTAAGATCCATTTATTCTCAATTGGTTGCCGATCATCGGGCAAGTCCACCAAAGTCCATACTTTGTTCTTATACATGGATCCTATCTCAGATTTCATGCCCTCAAGCCATTTATCGGAATCTGGGCTCATCATAGCTTCTTCATAGTTTATAGGTTTGCCATGGTCTAACAACGTAACTTCCAGGACAGGATTACCGTACCACTCTTGTGCGGATCGTGCTCTGGTCCACCTACGAGGTTTAGTAGTAACTTGATCTGAAGTTTCATGATCATTATCATTTGCTTCCTCTCTAGTTGGTGTAGGCATCATGGGAACAGTTTTCTCTGAGGTGCTACTTTCCAATTCGAGAGAAGGTACAATTACCTCATCAAGTTCTACTTTCCTCCCACTCACTTCTTTCGAGAGAAACTCCTTCTCTAGAAAGGATCCATTCTTGGCAACAAAGATCTTGCCTTCGAATCTGTGGTAGAAGGTATACCCAATAGTTTCCTTAGGGTATCCTATGAAGACACACTTCTCCGATTTAGGTTTGAGCTTATTAGGCTGAAGCCTTTTGACATAACCGTCGCATCCCAAACTTTAAGAAATGGCTATTTATATTTCTTGCCAAACCACAGTACATACGGTGTCATCTCAATGGATTTAGACGGTGCCCTATTTAACATGAATGCGACTGTCTATAATGCATAACCCCAAAATGACAGTGGTAAATCAATAAGAGACATCATAGAGCGCACCATATCTAATAAAGTACGGTTACGACATTCAGACACACCATTACGCTGTGGTGTTCCAAGTGGTGGGAGTTGTGAAACAATTCCACACTGTTTTAAATGAATGCCAAACTCATAACTCAAATATTCACCTCCGCGATCAGATCGTAGAAACTTTATTTTCTTGTTACAATGTTTCTCCACTTCACTCTGAAATTCTTTGAACTTTTCAAATGTTTCAGATTTGTGTTTCATCAAGTAGATATACCCATACCTACTCAAATCATCTGTGAAGGTCAGAAAATAATGATACCCGCCGCGTGCCTCAACACTCGTTGGACCGCATACATCATTATGTATTATTTCCAGTAAGTCATTAGATCGCTCCATCATTCCCGAGAACGGGGTTTAGTCATCTTGCCCATGGGGCATGGTTCGCAAGTATCAAATGATTCATAATCAAGTGATTCCAGAAGTCCATCCGTATGGAGTTTCTTCATGCGCTTTACACCAATATGACCTAAACGGAAGTGCCACAAGTATGTTGCACTATCATTATCAACTTTGCATCTTTTGGCATCAATATTATGAATATGTGTATCACTACGATCGAGATTCAACAAGAATAGATCATTCATGAAGGGTGCATGACCATAAAAGATATTACTCATAAAAATAGAACAACCATTATTCTCCGATTTAAATGAAAAATCGTATCGCAATAAACAAGATCCAGATATAATGTTCATGCTCAACGCTAGCACCAAATAACAATTATTGAGGTCTAAAACTAATCCTAAGGTAGATATAGAGGTAGCGTGTCGACGGTGATCACGTCGACCTTGGAACCATTCCCGACGTGCATTGTCACCTCGTCCTTAGCCAATCTTAATATGAGCAACCGAACCAGTATCAAATACCCAGGCGCTACTACGAGCATTAGTAAGGTACACATCAATAACATGTATATCAAATATACCCTTGTTCACTTTGCCATCCTTCTTATCTGCCAAGTATATGGGGCAGTTCCGCTTCCAGTGACCATTCCCTTTGTAGTAGAAGCACTCAGTTTCAGGCTTGGGTCCAGCTTTGGGCTTCTTCCCGGGAGTGGCAACTTGTTTGCCATTCTTCTTGAAGTCCCCTTTCTTTCCCTTGCCCTTTTTCTTGAAACTAGTGGTCTTGTTAACCATCAACACTTGATGCCCCTTCTTAATTTCTACCTCTGCGGCCTTAAAAATTGCGAAGAGCTCGGGAATTGTTTTCGTCATCCCATGCATATTATAGTTCATCACGAAGCCTTTTTAGCTTGGTGGCAGTGATTGAAGAACTCTGTCAATAACACTATGAACTGGAAGTTCAACTCCCAGCCGAGTCAAGTGGTTATGATACCCAGACATTTGGAGTATATGTTCACTGACAGAACTATTCTCCCTCGCCTTGCAGCTATAGAACTTGTTGGAGACTTCATATCTCTCAACCCGGGAATTTGCTTGAAATATTAACTTCAACTCTTGGAACATCTCATATGCTCCATGACGTTCAAAACATCTTTGAAGTCCCGGTTCTAGGCCGTAAAGCATGACACACTGAACTATTGAGTAGTTATCAGATCGAGCCTGCCAGATGTTCATAACATCTGCAATAGCTCCTCCAACAGGTCTGTCACCTAACGGTGCATCAAGGACATAATTCTTCTAAGCAACAATGAGGATAATCTCAAGTTATGGACCCAGTCCGTGTAGTCGCTACCATCACCTTTCAACTTAGCTTTCTCTAGGAACGCATTAAAATTCAGGGGAACGGTAGCATGGGCGATTGATCTACAACATAGATATGCAAAACAATTAAAACTAAGTTCATGATAAATTAAGTTCAATTAATAAAATTACTAATGAACTCCCACTTAAATAAACACCCCTCAATTTATCTAAGTGATACATGATCCAAATCAACTAACCATGTCCGATCATCACGTGAGATGGGGTAGTCATCAATGGTGAACATCTCTATGTTGATCATATCTACTATATGACTCATGTTCGACCTTTCGGTCTCCAGTGTTCCGAGACCATGTCTGTATATGCTAGGCTCGTCAAGTTTAACCCAAGTATCCGGCATGTGCAAAACTGTCTTACACCCGTTGTATGTGAACGTAGGGTCTATCACACCCGATCATCACGAGGTGCTTCGAAACGACGAACTTTGGCAATGGTGCATACTCGGGGAGAACACTTTTATCTTGAAATTTAGTGAAGGGATCATCTTATAATGCTACCGCCGTTCTAAACAAAATAAGATGCATAAAGGATAAACATCACATGCAATCAAAATATGTGACATGATATGGCCATCATCATCTTGTGCTTTTGATCTCCATCTCCAAAGCATCGTCATGATCTCCATCATCACTGGCTCGACAACTTGATCTCCATCGTTACGTCGGGGTCAGCTCACCAACTATTGCTTCTACAACTATTCCTAACGCATAGCGATAAAGTAAAGCAATTACATGGCGTTTGCATTTCATACAATAATTAAGAGACAATCCTAAGGCTCCTGTCGGTTGTCGATATTACAAAACATGATTATTTCATACAACAACGTATATCACATCACATCTTGACCATATCACATCACAACATGCCCTGCAAAAACAAGTTAGACGTCATCTACTTTGTTGTTGCAAGTTTTACATGGCTGCTATGGGCTTCTATCAAGAACCATTCTTACCTACGGCAAAAACCACAATGGTGATTTATCAAGTTTGCTATTTTAATGTTCTTCAAGGACCGACTGTAGTCAAATTTGATTCAACTAAAGTAGGAGAAGCAGACACCCGCCAGCCAACTTTATGCAAAACAAGTTGCATGTCAGTCGGTGGAACCGGTCTCATGTGCGTGGGCATGTAACGTTGGTCTCGGCCACTTCATCCCACAATACCGCCAAATCAAAATAAGATGTTAATGGTAAGCAGTATGACCATCACCGCCCACAACTCTTTATGTTCTACTCATGCATATCATTTACGCATAGACCTGGCTCGGATGTCACGGTTGGGGAATGTTGCATGGAAAACAAAAAAATTCTACGCACACGCAAGATCTATCCATGGAGATGCATTGCAACGGGAGGGTAGAGTGTGTCTACGTACCCTCGTAGACCATAAGCGGAAGTGTTTAGTAACGAGGTTGATGTAGTCGAACTTCTTCGCGATCCAACCGATCGAGTACCGAACATATGACACCTCCGCGTTCAGCTTGGTGATGTCATCTCCTTCTTGATCCAGCAAGACGGGTGAAGTAGTGGATGAGTTCCGGCAGCATGACGGTGTGGTGAAGGTGATGGTGATGCTATCTCCGCTGGGCTTTGCCTAAGCACTACGAAAATATGATCGAGGGACGAAACTGTGGAGAGGGGCACCACAGACGGCTAAGAGATTGTCGTGGTTATGTGTGGTGCCCCTCCCTCATATATATAGGTGGGGGATAGGGTAGGTGATACGTCTCTAACGTATATATAATTTTTTATCGTTCCATGCTGTGTTATTATCATTCTTGGATGTTTTACAATCATTTTATAGTCATTTTTATCATTTTTTGGTACTAACCTATTGACATAGTGCCAAGTGCGAGTTGCTTTTTTCTGCATGTTTTTTACATCGCAGGAAATCGATACCAAACGGAGTCCAAACACAGCAAATCTTTTTGTTGATTTTTTTGGACCAGAAGACATCCAGTGGGCCGGAGAAGC
>NC_057810.1:244371537-244381839 GCF_018294505.1 Triticum aestivum
CCGAATCTTTGTTCTATAAATACCCCAATATTCCATAAACCCTAGGGGAGTCGACGAAAAGCAATTCCAGCCGCCGCAGAGTCCAGAACCACCAGATCCAATCTAGCCACCATCACGGAGGGGTGCATCATGTCCATTGGTGCCTCTCCAATGATGTGTGAGTAGTTCTTTGTAGACCTACGGGTCCGTATGAGTATCTAGATGGCTTCCTCTGTCTCGTTTGATTATCAACACAATGGTCTCTTGGAGATCCATATAATGTAACTCTTTTTGCGGTGTGTTTGTTGGGATCCGATTAACTTTGAGTTTATGATCAGATCTATGTTTTTATCCATGAAATTTATTTTAGTTTTCTTTGATCTCTTATATGCATGATAGCATATATCCTCGTATTTCTTCTCTGATATGGGTTTTGTTCGGCCAACTTGATCTATTTATCTTGCAATGGGAAGAGGTGCTTTGTAGTGGGTTCGATCTTACGGTGCTTGATCCCAGTGACAGAAGGGGAACCGACACGTATGTATCGTTGCTACTAAGGATAAAACGATGGGGTCTATTTCTACATAAATAGATCTTGTCTACATCATGTCATCGTTCTTATTGCATTACTCCGTTTCTCCATGAACTTAATACACTAGATGCATGCTGGATAGCGGTCGATGTGTGGAGTAATAGTAGTACATGCAGGCATGAGTCGGTCTACTAATCTTGGACGTGATGCCTATATAACGATCATTGCCTGGATATCATCATGATTATTTGAAGTTCTATCAATTGCCCAACACTAATTTGTTCACCCACCATTTGCTATTTTTCTCAAGAGAAGCCACTAGTGAAACCTACGGCCCCCGGATCTCTTTCTCATATTATTTGCCTTTGCGATCTATTTTATTTGCCTTTTATTTTCAGATCTATTAAACCAAAAAATACAAAAATACCTTCCTGCAATTTATTTTATTTGGCGTTGAATCTATCAATATTTATAATTCTCTCACATCCGTTTGCCTATCTTGGGCGCCGCTACCCGAAAGATTGACAACCCCTTTTACACGTCGGGTTGCGAGTATTTGTTATTTGTGTGCAGGTGCTGTTTACGTAGAGTTGCTTGGTTCTCCTACTGGTTCAGTAATCTTGGTCTCATCACTGAGGGAAATACCTACCGTCCCTGTGCTGCATCATCCATTCCTCTTTGGGGAAATATCGACGTAGCTTCAAGCCGCATCAAAAGGAATTTCTGGCGCTATTACCGGGGAGGATCTTCAACATCTACCAGGTTCCTAATCACAAATCTCATCTCCTTGCAATTTACATTATTTTCCATTTGCCTCTTATTTTCCTCACCCCCACTTCATAAAAAAATGCCGTTTTAGTCACCCTTTTTTTCTTTCGCCGTTTTTCTTGCCGGATCTGTTTTGTGTGCAATCCTGTTGGCTACTCTTATCATTATGGATAGTTCTTCCTCAATGCATGCACTCCCGAGAACGAAGTTCTCAACTTTAAACAAACGGGAGGAGAGAATTTAAAATATGCTTGGTATAGGATTTGCAATGCTCATAATAGATCTATCCGTAAGCAATCTACCGCTGTTCTTCTTCGTTGTTTTTATGTGGGCATCACCACTTGGTATAGATTCGTCCTTGATACGATTATCGGTGGAAATTTCTTAATGTGTCCTTCTCTTGATACCTTTAATGCTATGGGAAATTTAGTGGGCTCACCACCTCCTATGATTAATGAAACAACTTTGGCTCTTGAGCATGTTATGAAAAGATTAGATGCCATCAAAAAGAAAATGCTTACTAAAGAGCATATTGAAAACTTGGATAAAAAGATGCATGACTTTGCCACTAAAATTGGGTCAAAGGAGGGAGAAGTTTTTAAGTTGTTAAAAGGAAAGGGAACCGTAATTCATGAAAGAATTGAAGAAAGTCCGTCTCGGATTGATAAACTGGAAGAAGACTTTAGAAATTTGAGCACGGCTTTTGCTTCTGCTAAAACCATTGAAAGAACTCCCGTAAAGATTGGCAAGACTACTCAAGTTACTAAGAATAAGGGTGCAACTTCTAGCAATAACAGTAAGGATTATCTTAAGATGATTAGTATTCACCCGGATTTTGTTGAAGTTATAAGAGATCCCTTGGGCAAAAATGAATTCTTTAAATTCGTTCCTAGGAGTATTATATTGAAAATCTTTGTGCTAAATCTTTGAGGAATTCTAAGTGTTTGATTGAAGAGTTGGACAAAGGTGACAAAACTTAGATCCTTGCTTTATGCCTAGCTAAGGGCGTAAAACGATAGCGCTTGTTAGGAGGCAACCCAATGATTAAATTTTATTTTTTCTTTTTGCTTTCTGTTCTTGAGTGTTTGTAGAATTACTACTGTTATGATTGTGTTTTTGTGTTTTAATTAGTGCATGTGCCAAGTAAAGCCTTTAGGATCTTCTTGGATGATAGTTGTTTGATCTTGCTGAAAAATAGAAACTTATGCACTCACGAAAATAATTTTCATAAATCACAGAAATGTGATTTTGCCCTGATTCTTCTTGCAGAAGATTAATATAAAAATTTCTCAGGACGTCCTAATTTTTTAGAAGTTTTGGAGTCTCAAAAGATTTCGAAATATTCAGATTGCTACAGACTATTCTGTTTTTGACAGATTCTGTTTTCTTTACATTGTGTGCTTGTTTTAATGATTCTATGGTTTTCTTTGATGAGTTTTTGCCATAGAAAAGTTGGAATACAGTATATATAATGCAAGAATAAAAAATTAATTGGTTCGCTATAGTACTTATAGTAGTGATTTGCTTTCTTATACTAACGGATCTCACGAAGGTTTTGTTGAGTTTAGTGTGATTGAAGTTTTCAAGTTTTGGGGTTATCTTACGATGGATGAAGGAATAAGGAGTAAGAAGAGCCTAAGCTTGGGGATGCGCATGGCACCCCAAGCTATTATCCAAAGAGAAGCAAGCAACTAAGCTTGGGAATGCCCCGAGTGGCATACCCTCTTTTTTCTAACGAACATCGGTATCTTACTCGAAGCTATATTTTTATTCGTCACGTACTATGTGTTTTGCTTGGAGCGTCTTTTATGATATAAGTTTTTGCTTGTTTTTCTGTGTTCTAAGTCATGATTCCTTTCTGGACACACTTGTTTGAGAGAGCCAAAATTATGCCATGACTTGTTAGAATAGCT
Organism: Triticum aestivum; assembly: GCF_018294505.1. NCBI lineage: Eukaryota > Viridiplantae > Streptophyta > Magnoliopsida > Poales > Poaceae > Triticum > Triticum aestivum. Next base: position 244,374,730 of record NC_057810.1, read on the forward strand.
CTCTTTGCTTCACTTAAATTTTTATGAGCTATGTATTTGCTCTAGTGCTTCACTTATATCTTTTTGAGCACGGTGTGCTTTAGTATTTTTTAAGAAATGCTCTCTTGCTCCACTTAGATTTATTTGAGAGTTAGTAAAATTTTCAAGAAATTATCTCTTCCTTCACTTAAATTAATTTGAGAGAAAGAAATATTATGCTCATGATCTTCACTTATATTTGTTTGAGCTTATCAAAAGCAACACATGAAAATTAGTACCAAAGTGATAGATATCCAAGAAGGATATAATAAAAACTTTCAGGAAGATCATTGGACAAAATAAACTTGATTCTTTGTAATAGTTTTGAGATATGATGATGTGATATGTGAGTCATGTTGATGAGTAATTATGCTTTAGTAATAATTTTGGTGTTAAGGTTTATGATTCCCTATGCAAGCACGAAAGTCAATAGTCATGCAATGAAATTACATCCTACTTGTGGTGCATTATTTGGTGTTAGTTATGCTTAATGCTTGCTTATGAGATTATTCATTTCTTCGTTGGTCGCTTCTCAATCTTTTGCTAGCCTTCATTTTGTGCATCCAAAATCCTTTAAACCAGTTTTTCCACATGAGTCCACTATACCTACCTATATGCGGTATCCTTTTGCCGTTCTAAGAAAATTTGTATGTGCCATCTCTAAATTTCAAAATGAATTTCTCTTTTGTGTGCTTGTACCACTCGCGAGGCGGTGAGGGGTGGCCAATATTTTCCATGCTAGATGTGTTATTCTCACGATGAGTGTTTATTCACTTGTCATTGCATGAGAGTAAGGCAAAGGTATTAGGGATGCCCAGTCCCAAAACTAAAAATGAATTTACTTTATGTTGTCAAATAATAAGTTCCTTGGAAAAGTGTTGGTATGGAAGGCAACCGTGGATTCGGCTAGCCATGGAAAGTGAAAGTATGGTGGAAAAAGGAATAAACTTTATTTTCTATTTGGAACCGCCTATGATGTATCGAGCATGGAAAGTGTTGGGAGGTTTAATTCGTTTTCGTTGGTAGGAAAAGTATGCCTCTCAAAATGTTTTTATCTCTAAGTTTTTCGCTTTGAGCTTTGGCACCTCTACAAATCCCTACTTCCCTCTACGAAGGGCCTTTCTTTTACTTTATGCAATTTTTATTTTGAATTTGAGTCTCCATCTTCTCTTATAAAGCACCAACTAGGAGGCACTATGATCGTACTTGAGCATTGGGTGTAGCTAATATGCAAGTGTGTTTCATGAACAGATCAATGATTGAGCATGATGGGCCAGGGATAACTTATTTTAGCGTTGATATTTTGAAAGACATGGTTGCTTGTTGATATGCTTGAGTATTTAAATCTTATGTCAAAACTAGACTATTGCTTTGAACCATATAAAAGTCCAAATGTCCATGATATAAAGAAAAGAATATGATATGACATGTTAGGCAGCATTCCACATCAAAAATTCTGTTTTTATCATTTACCAACTCGAGGACGAGCAGGAATTAAGCTTTGGGATGTTGATATGTCTCCAACGTATGTATAATTTTTTATGATTCCATGTTGTTATATTACCATTCTTGGATGTTTTACAATCATTTTACAGTCATTTTATATCATTTTTTGGTACTAACCTGTTGACATAGTGCCAAGTGCCAGTTGCTATTTTCTGCATGTTCTTTACATCGCAGGAAATCAATACCAAATGGAGTCCAAACGCAGAGAAAATTTTTGTGGATTTTTTGGACCAGAAGACATCTAGTGGGCTGGATTAGCGCCTGGAGGGGGGTGCTCTGAGGGGAGCACAACCCACTAGGGCGCGCTAGGAGGCCCAGCCGTGCCCTGGTGGGTTGTGCCCACATCGGGTGCCCCTGAACTGACTCTTTGCTCTATAAATACCCTAATATTTCATGAACCCTAGGGGAGTCGACGAAAATCAATTCCAGCCGCCGTAGAGTTCAGAACCACCAGATCCATTCTAGACACCATCACAAAGGGGTGCATCATGTCCATTGGTGCCTCTTCAATGATTAGTGAGTAGTTCTTTGTAGACCTACGGGTCCATAGTTAGTATCTAGATGGTTTCCTCTCTCTCGTTTGATTCTCAATACAATGGTCTCTTGGAGATCCATATGATGTAACTCTTTTTGCAGTGTGTTTGTTGGGATCCGATGAACTTTGAGTTTATGATCAGATCTATGTTTTTATCCATGAAAGTTATTTGAGTTTTCTTTGATCTCTTATATGCATGATTGCTTATAGCCTCGTATTTCTTCTCTGATATTTGGGTTTTGTTTGGTCAACTTGATCTATTTTGCAATGGGAAGAGGTGCTTTGTAGTGGGTTCGATCTTACGGTGCTTGACCCCAGTGACAGAAGGGGAACCGACACGTATGTATCGTTGCTACTAAGGATAAAACAATGGGATCAATTTCTACGTAAATAGATCGTGTCTACATCATGTCGTCGTTCTTATTGCATTACTCCGTTTCTCCATGAACTTAATACACTAGATGCATGCTGGATAGCGGTCGATGTGTGGAGTAATAGTAGTAGATGCAGGCAGGAGTCGATTTTCTAATCTTGGATGTGATGCCTATATAATGATCATTGCTTGTTGATATGCTTGAGTAGATTGCTTTGAACCATATAGAAGTCCAAATGTCCATGATATAAAGAAAAGAATATGATATGACATGCTAGGCAGCATTCCACATCAAAAATTCTGTTTTTATCATTTACATACTCGAGGACGAGCAGGAATTAAGCTTGGGGATGCTGATACGTCTCCAACGTATCTATAATTTTTGATTGTTCCATGCTGTTATATTATCATTCTTGGATGTTTGACAATCATTTTATAGTCAATTTATATCATTTTTTGGTACTAACCTATTGACTAAGTGCCAAGTGCCAGTTGTTGTTTTCTGCATGTTTTTTACATCGCAGGAAAGCAATACCAAACGGAGTCCAAACATAGCAAAACTTCTTCTGGATTATTTTCACCAGAAGATATCCAGTGGGCTAGAGAAGCGCCGAGGGGTGCTCCGAGGGGAGCACAACCCACCAAGGCGCGCCAGGAGGCGCAGCCGTGCCCTGGTGGGTTGTGCCCACTTCGGGTGCCCCCTGAACTGACTCTTTGATTTATAAATACCCCAATATTCCGGAAACCCTAGGGGAGTCGACAAAAATCAATTCCAGCCGCCGCAAAGTCCAGAACCACCAGATCCAATCTAGACACCATTACGGAGGGGTACATCATATCCATTGGTGTCACAACCCTAGAATAATGTTTGTAAATAGTGGCATTTCTTCCATGCATCATGTCTAAATTCCAGTGAAACTCGAATTGAGGAATTTTGAAAGCCTCAAAATTTTAATAGAAAAGCGCAAAAACGCTAAAATCTCATTCATTGTTTCCAAAATGCTCTTCTTAGATGTTTGATATTTTTGGCAAGGGTTTTGGTCCCAACCAAAAATCTTGAACATTTTTAAGGATTTAATTTTGGGACTTTGAATTTAAATCAATAGCTATTTGAATTTGAGTTCTATTCATATAACTAGAATATGAATTCAAATATTTCTGAATTATTTCATGTGCATTTGGGGAAGTCCAAAAAAGAGGCATGAAAGTATTCAGAAAGTTTTGTCACTTGTTTGAATTCTTCTGAATTTGAAAATAGTGGCAAAAGAACTTTTAAGAAAAGGAAAACAGTTAGAAAAAAATAGAACAGAGCAGATACTTACCCGGCCCACCTACCTGTAGTTGGCCCAGCTTCATTAGGCAGCCCACTTACCTCCTCGCTCGTTGTATTCCTCCTGCCAGTAGGCAGGAGAGAACACGCGCGCGCACCGTGGAGCCCTCCACCTCCTGCTTCGCGCTGGAGGCCACTCCTTCATCCTAATCCGCGTCTGGAGATGCCTAGAGAAATCTCCCCTCCCCCTCATTCGCTGCTCTCTCTCCCCTCCTCTGTTTCTCTCACACACAGTCACCGTGTGGAGCTCATCACCGCCGTTCGCTGCTGCCGCGGCCACTAAGCCCCCCTCACCCAGCTGTCGACCCTACGGGGACTGCAGCAACGTCCTCTACCTCTCCAACAACGTACACAAGCCCGGGAACAACACGACATCAACACCGTCACCGTTCCCATTGCCGGCCACCGGAGTTTCCTCATCGATTCGCGAGCTACAGAGCGTCCCCGGCCTAGCCGTCTCCTCCAATGAAACCGCAGTGAGCCCAGCCGTCGTTCCCCTCTACTCCCCATGTCAATTTCTCCCTCTAGCTAGGTTCGCCATCGCGGTCAATAGCTTTGCTCCGCCGGCCATGTCGCTGCCGTTGTCGGTGTCAAAACTGGCGGATCTTGGGTAGGGGGTCCCAAACCGTGCGTCTAAGGCTAATCGTAACAGGAGGCAGGGGACACAATGTTTACCCAGGTTTGGTCCCTCTCTATGGAGGTAATACCCTACTTCCTGCTTGAGTGATCTTGATGAATATGAGTATTACAAGAGTTGATCTATCACGAGATCGTAATGGCTAAACCCTAGAGGTCTAGCGTATGAGATTATGATTGTTGTCCTACGGACTAAACCCTCCTGTTTATATTGACACCAGAGGGGGCTGGGGTTACACAAAGTCGGTTACAGAGAAAGGAATCTACATATCCGAATCGCCAAGCTTGCCTTCCACGCAAAGGAGAGTCCCATCCGGACACGTGAAGAAGTCTTCTATCTTGTATCTTCATAGCCCAACAGTCCGGCCAAAGTATATAGTCCGGCTGTCCGAGGACCCCTTAGTCCAAGACTCCCTCAGTAGCCCCTGAACCAGGCTTCAGTGACGATAAGTTTGTTGTGCAGATTGTCTTCGGCATTGCAAGGCGGGATCCTTCTCCGAATACTCCAACATAGCCTTCCAAACATAGAAAATGTGTTCGGCTCTGCAAAACAAGTACCACACGCAACCGTAGAGAGTATAATATTTCACGAGTCCAATTCGCTGACAAATTTTTGTAGCATGACATCACGCCACTGCCCGGTCATTATTTGAACTGTTTCTCAGCCTGCCGCTCTGTATTTCAAGGTGCGGTTTCATTGGCACGCCTTGTCAAGGCAGAGTTCGTGTCCCCTTATCACGGGATTCTCATCAATACGGGTATGGGTAACCCAATCGTGTCATCTGCACGACGCTTGGGGAACAGGCAAATTTTAAGGCGAGCAGGGAGGCACATGACTTTTACTGCATTTATAAAGGGATAAGGATTCAACTTTTTACACCCACGCCTCCTCCTTCCTCTGCCAGTCCATTCTTGAGCTCCAGCGCCCAAGCTCTCGCCTTCTCCGCCCAAAAAAGCACTCCAATCATGTCCGAATCCGGAGCAGGAGGCAAGTGGATGGCATGCTCTGTCAAGAAGAAGGACATCAAGAAGCTCCGGGAGGCCGGGTACCTAGCCAAGGAAATCGCTCATCGTCTTCCGGCCAAGGAACAGATCGTCCCCACCTCGGAGCCCCAGGAAAGGGTGGTGTTTCTCACACGCTTCGTCCGCGGGCTGGGATTCCCCCTCCACCCGTTCGTCCGCGGACTGATGTTATACTACGGGCTAGATTTCCATGACTTGCCCCCAACTCTATCCTCAACATCTCGGCATTTACTGTCGTGTGCGAGGCCTTCCTCCGCATCCCACCTCACTTCGGCCTATGGCTGAAGATCTTCAATGTGAAGCCGAAGGTGGTGAGCGGCAAACAAGCAGAGTGCGGAGGCGCCATGGTGGGCAAGATGCCCAATGTCACCTGGCCCGAAGGCTCCTTTGTGGAGACTGTAAAAGGGTGGCAATCAGGGTGGTTCTACATCACCGAGCCGCGCGGCACCAATTGGGCGGCCGCCACCGCATTTTGATCCGGAGTCCCGATGCGGCTCACCTCCTGGCAAGAGAAATGCCAGACCTGGGGCTCTTCGGATGAACTGACAGGGCTCCAGATGTGCATCTAGAACATGATAAACAAGAGAATCAAGATCATCAACGTGATCCAGGTTATGCTCATTCGCCGGATCCTTCCGTGCCAACGCCGGACTTGCTATTTGTGGGAGTTCGATCCGGCCAAGCACCAGACGCTACTAGAACTCTTCGGCACGATTCAAGAATACATCTAGAAGGTGCTGTTCAAGGCCGGCGAGACACCACAGCCCACGACAAAGGATCATGGGCTTAGCTTAACTTGCCAGGCTAATCCGGTAAGTTCTTTCATGTTTTCAAGGTATACCCTTTACTGGTATATTTGAGGAAGGAATCTATGCCTCCCTATCAATTTTTTCAGGCCTGGATAGAGATAGCGGAGCGGATTAACTGTCTGGCTCCGCTGCCCGAAGGCCCAGAAACCCCACTTCTAACGAAGATGCCGTTTCCGGCGCCTTATGAGGTGCCGGAGAAGAAGGCCAAGGGGACCAGAGATGGTCTCCATCGCAAGGGTGCTTCGGACGCAATGTCCGAAGACGCCAAGGATCGCTCCTCCGTCGCCGAAGGCAATGAGGAAGAGGAGGAGGAAGAAGAAGAAATTCATTCCCCCCTGCAGGGGGGAGAAAGAAGAGGACAACCTCCACGCACCTGGAGGCCAAGGCGTCCAAGAAGGGGAATGCTTCCCTTCCGGACAACTCCGCAACGGCCACCAACAACAGCGGGGAGTGGGAGCCCAGGAACAAGCCCCTGGAAAAATCCTAAGTGTCCGGACACGGTAATATATCCGGCCTTTTTAATTTATTATTTTTAACGTGCTAGATCATGCACTTGCATTCCAGCTCGATCCAACATCGAGCTATCCTCCTCTTCGGAGGGGTCGCTGGATCCGTCGGTGATGGATAGCGGGTCCCTTCCGGCTGCCTCCTTACCCAAGGTCGTGGTCAACACCGAGGTGTTGTCTCGAAGGATACCAGGCCAGGGAGAGGCTCAGGAGGCCGTCCCGGTGGTGCCGGAGGGTGAAACCTCGGTTGGCGAACACATGGGGGAACAAACCCCCATGGACACCGACGACGGGGGCCGTATCTAATTCGGCCCCCAGCCAAATACAACTCCGGAGGCCCATGTGGCTCCGGACTTAGGCAGGCCGCCTCTTTC